>NC_056060.1:101256200-101263700 GCF_016772045.2 Ovis aries
AGGGTTAGGGTTAGGGTTAGGGTTAGGGGTTAGGGTTAGGGTTAGGGTTAGGGTTAGGGTTAGGGTTAGGGTTAGGGTTAGGGTTAGGGTTAGGGTTAGGGTTAGGGTTAGGGTTAGGGTTAGGGTTAGGGTTAGGGTTAGGGTTAGGGTTAGGGTTAGGGTTAGGGTTAGGGTTAGGGTTAGGGTTAGGGTTAGGGTTAGGGTTAGGGTTAGGGTTAGGGTTAGGGTTAGGGTTAGGGTTAGGGTTAGGGTTAGGGTTAGGGTTAGGGTTAGGGTTAGGGTTAGGGTTAGGGTTAGGGTTAGGGGTTAGGGTTAGGGTTAGGGTTAGGGTTAGGGTTAGGGTTAGGGTTAGGGTTAGGGTTAGGGTTAGGGTTAGGGTTAGGGTTAGGGTTAGGGTTAGGGTTAGGGTTAGGGTTAGGGTTAGGGTTAGGGTTAGGGTTAGGGGTTAGGGTTAGGGTTAGGGTTAGGGTTAGGGTTAGGGTTAGGGTTAGGGTTAGGGTTAGGGTTAGGGTTAGGGTTAGGGTTAGGGTTAGGGTTAGGGTTAGGGTTAGGGTTAGGGTTAGGGTTAGGGTTAGGGTTAGGGTTAGGGTTAGGGTTAGGGTTAGGGTTAGGGTTAGGGTTAGGGTTAGGGTTAGGGTTAGGGTTAGGGTTAGGGTTAGGGTTAGGGTTAGGGTTAGGGTTAGGGTTAGGGTTAGGGTTAGGGTTAGGGTTAGGGTTAGGGTTAGGGTTAGGGTTAGGGTTAGGGTTAGGGTTAGGGTTAGGGTTAGGGTTAGGGTTAGGGTTAGGGTTAGGGTTAGGGTTAGGGTTAGGGTTAGGGTTAGGGTTAGGGTTAGGGTTAGGGTTAGGGTTAGGGTTAGGGTTAGGGTTAGGGTTAGGGTTAGGGTTAGGGTTAGGGTTAGGGTTAGGGTTAGGGTTAGGGTTAGGGTTAGGGTTAGGGTTAGGGTTAGGGTTAGGGTTAGGGTTAGGGTTAGGGTTAGGGTTAGGGTTAGGGTTAGGGTTAGGGTTAGGGTTAGGGTTAGGGTTAGGGTTAGGGTTAGGGTTAGGGTTAGGGTTAGGGTTAGGGTTAGGGTTAGGGTTAGGGTTAGGGTTAGGGTTAGGGTTAGGGTTAGGGTTAGGGTTAGGGTTAGGGTTAGGGTTAGGGTTAGGGTTAGGGTTAGGGTTAGGGTTAGGGTTAGGGTTAGGGTTAGGGTTAGGGTTAGGGTTAGGGTTAGGGTTAGGGTTAGGGTTAGGGTTAGGGTTAGGGTTAGGGTTAGGGTTAGGGTTAGGGTTAGGGTTAGGGTTAGGGTTAGGGTTAGGGTTAGGGTTAGGGTTAGGGTTAGGGTTAGGGTTAGGGGTTAGGGTTAGGGTTAGGGTTAGGGTTAGGGTTAGGGTTAGGGTTAGGGTTAGGGTTAGGGTTAGGGTTAGGGTTAGGGTTAGGGGTTAGGGTTAGGGTTAGGGTTAGGGTTAGGGTTAGGGTTAGGGTTAGGGTTAGGGTTAGGGTTAGGGTTAGGGTTAGGGTTAGGGTTAGGGTTAGGGTTAGGGTTAGGGTTAGGGTTAGGGTTAGGGTTAGGGTTAGGGGTTAGGGTTAGGGTTAGGGTTAGGGTTAGGGTTAGGGTTAGGGTTAGGGTTAGGGTTAGGGTTAGGGTTAGGGTTAGGGTTAGGGTTAGGGTTAGGGTTAGGGTTAGGGTTAGGGTTAGGGTTAGGGTTAGGGTTAGGGTTAGGGTTAGGGTTAGGGTTAGGGTTAGGGTTAGGGTTAGGGTTAGGGTTAGGGTTAGGGTTAGGGTTAGGGTTAGGGTTAGGGTTAGGGTTAGGGTTAGGGTTAGGGTTAGGGTTAGGGTTAGGGTTAGGGTTAGGGTTAGGGTTAGGGTTAGGGTTAGGGTTAGGGTTAGGGTTAGGGTTAGGGTTAGGGTTAGGGTTAGGGTTAGGGTTAGGGTTAGGGTTAGGGTTAGGGTTAGGGTTAGGGTTAGGGTTAGGGTTAGGGTTAGGGTTAGGGTTAGGGTTAGGGTTAGGGTTAGGGTTAGGGTTAGGGTTAGGGTTAGGGGTTAGGGTTAGGGTTAGGGTTAGGGTTAGGGTTAGGGTTAGGGTTAGGGTTAGGGTTAGGGTTAGGGTTAGGGTTAGGGTTAGGGTTAGGGTTAGGGTTAGGGTTAGGGTTAGGGTTAGGGTTAGGGTTAGGGTTAGGGTTAGGGTTAGGGTTAGGGTTAGGGTTAGGGTTAGGGTTAGGGTTAGGGTTAGGGTTAGGGTTAGGGTTAGGGTTAGGGTTAGGGTTAGGGTTAGGGTTAGGGTTAGGGTTAGGGTTAGGGTTAGGGTTAGGGTTAGGGTTAGGGTTAGGGTTAGGGTTAGGGTTAGGGTTAGGGTTAGGGTTAGGGTTAGGGTTAGGGTTAGGGGTTAGGGTTAGGGTTAGGGTTAGGGTTAGGGTTAGGGTTAGGGTTAGGGTTAGGGTTAGGGTTAGGGTTAGGGTTAGGGTTAGGGTTAGGGTTAGGGTTAGGGTTAGGGTTAGGGTTAGGGTTAGGGTTAGGGTTAGGGTTAGGGTTAGGGTTAGGGTTAGGGTTAGGGTTAGGGTTAGGGTTAGGGTTAGGGTTAGGGTTAGGGTTAGGGTTAGGGTTAGGGTTAGGGTTAGGGTTAGGGTTAGGGTTAGGGTTAGGGTTAGGGGTTAGGGTTAGGGTTAGGGTTAGGGTTAGGGTTAGGGTTAGGGTTAGGGTTAGGGTTAGGGTTAGGGTTAGGGTTAGGGTTAGGGTTAGGGTTAGGGTTAGGGTTAGGGTTAGGGTTAGGGTTAGGGTTAGGGTTAGGGTTAGGGTTAGGGTTAGGGTTAGGGTTAGGGTTAGGGTTAGGGTTAGGGTTAGGGTTAGGGTTAGGGTTAGGGTTAGGGTTAGGGTTAGGGTTAGGGTTAGGGTTAGGGTTAGGGTTAGGGTTAGGGTTAGGGTTAGGGTTAGGGTTAGGGTTAGGGTTAGGGTTAGGGTTAGGGTTAGGGTTAGGGTTAGGGTTAGGGTTAGGGTTAGGGTTAGGGTTAGGGTTAGGGTTAGGGTTAGGGTTAGGGTTAGGGTTAGGGTTAGGGTTAGGGTTAGGGTTAGGGTTAGGGTTAGGGTTAGGGTTAGGGTTAGGGTTAGGGTTAGGGTTAGGGTTAGGGTTAGGGTTAGGGTTAGGGTTAGGGTTAGGGTTAGGGTTAGGGTTAGGGTTAGGGTTAGGGTTAGGGTTAGGGTTAGGGTTAGGGTTAGGGTTAGGGTTAGGGTTAGGGTTAGGGTTAGGGTTAGGGTTAGGGTTAGGGTTAGGGTTAGGGTTAGGGTTAGGGTTAGGGTTAGGGTTAGGGTTAGGGTTAGGGTTAGGGTTAGGGTTAGGGTTAGGGTTAGGGTTAGGGTTAGGGTTAGGGTTAGGGTTAGGGTTAGGGTTAGGGTTAGGGTTAGGGTTAGGGTTAGGGTTAGGGTTAGGGTTAGGGTTAGGGTTAGGGTTAGGGTTAGGGTTAGGGTTAGGGTTAGGGTTAGGGTTAGGGTTAGGGTTAGGGTTAGGGTTAGGGTTAGGGTTAGGGTTAGGGTTAGGGTTAGGGTTAGGGGTTAGGGTTAGGGTTAGGGTTAGGGTTAGGGTTAGGGTTAGGGTTAGGGTTAGGGTTAGGGTTAGGGTTAGGGTTAGGGTTAGGGTTAGGGTTAGGGTTAGGGTTAGGGTTAGGGTTAGGGTTAGGGTTAGGGTTAGGGTTAGGGTTAGGGTTAGGGTTAGGGTTAGGGTTAGGGTTAGGGTTAGGGTTAGGGTTAGGGTTAGGGTTAGGGTTAGGGTTAGGGTTAGGGTTAGGGTTAGGGTTAGGGTTAGGGTTAGGGTTAGGGTTAGGGTTAGGGTTAGGGTTAGGGTTAGGGTTAGGGTTAGGGTTAGGGTTAGGGTTAGGGTTAGGGTTAGGGTTAGGGTTAGGGTTAGGGTTAGGGTTAGGGTTAGGGTTAGGGTTAGGGTTAGGGTTAGGGTTAGGGTTAGGGTTAGGGTTAGGGTTAGGGTTAGGGTTAGGGTTAGGGTTAGGGTTAGGGTTAGGGTTAGGGTTAGGGTTAGGGTTAGGGTTAGGGTTAGGGTTAGGGTTAGGGTTAGGGTTAGGGTTAGGGTTAGGGTTAGGGTTAGGGTTAGGGTTAGGGTTAGGGTTAGGGTTAGGGTTAGGGTTAGGGTTAGGGTTAGGGTTAGGGTTAGGGTTAGGGTTAGGGTTAGGGTTAGGGTTAGGGTTAGGGTTAGGGTTAGGGTTAGGGTTAGGGTTAGGGTTAGGGTTAGGGTTAGGGTTAGGGTTAGGGTTAGGGTTAGGGTTAGGGTTAGGGTTAGGGTTAGGGTTAGGGTTAGGGTTAGGGTTAGGGTTAGGGTTAGGGTTAGGGTTAGGGTTAGGGTTAGGGTTAGGGTTAGGGTTAGGGTTAGGGTTAGGGTTAGGGTTAGGGTTAGGGTTAGGGTTAGGGTTAGGGTTAGGGTTAGGGTTAGGGTTAGGGTTAGGGTTAGGGTTAGGGTTAGGGTTAGGGTTAGGGTTAGGGTTAGGGTTAGGGTTAGGGTTAGGGTTAGGGTTAGGGTTAGGGTTAGGGTTAGGGTTAGGGTTAGGGTTAGGGTTAGGGTTAGGGTTAGGGTTAGGGTTAGGGTTAGGGTTAGGGTTAGGGTTAGGGTTAGGGTTAGGGTTAGGGTTAGGGTTAGGGTTAGGGTTAGGGTTAGGGTTAGGGTTAGGGTTAGGGTTAGGGTTAGGGTTAGGGTTAGGGTTAGGGTTAGGGTTAGGGTTAGGGTTAGGGTTAGGGTTAGGGTTAGGGTTAGGGTTAGGGTTAGGGTTAGGGTTAGGGTTAGGGTTAGGGTTAGGGTTAGGGTTAGGGTTAGGGTTAGGGTTAGGGTTAGGGTTAGGGTTAGGGTTAGGGTTAGGGTTAGGGTTAGGGTTAGGGTTAGGGTTAGGGTTAGGGTTAGGGTTAGGGTTAGGGTTAGGGTTAGGGTTAGGGTTAGGGTTAGGGTTAGGGTTAGGGTTAGGGTTAGGGTTAGGGTTAGGGTTAGGGTTAGGGTTAGGGTTAGGGTTAGGGTTAGGGTTAGGGTTAGGGTTAGGGTTAGGGTTAGGGTTAGGGTTAGGGTTAGGGTTAGGGTTAGGGTTAGGGTTAGGGTTAGGGTTAGGGTTAGGGTTAGGGTTAGGGTTAGGGTTAGGGTTAGGGTTAGGGTTAGGGTTAGGGTTAGGGTTAGGGTTAGGGTTAGGGTTAGGGTTAGTTAGGTTAGGGTTAGGGTTAGGGTTAGGGTTAGGGTTAGGGTTAGGGTTAGGGTTAGGGTTAGGGTTAGGGTTAGGGTTAGGGTTAGGGTTAGGGTTAGGGTTAGGGTTAGGGTTAGGGTTAGGGTTAGGGTTAGGGTTAGGGTTAGGGTTAGGGTTAGGGTTAGGGTTAGGGTTAGGGTTAGGGTTAGGGTTAGGGTTAGGGTTAGGGTTAGGGTTAGGGTTAGGGTTAGGGTTAGGGTTAGGGTTAGGGTTAGGGTTAGGGTTAGGGTTAGGGTTAGGTTAGGGTTAGGGTTAGGGTTAGGGTTAGGGTTAGGGTTAGGGTTAGGGTTAGGGTTAGGGTTAGGGTTAGGGTTAGGGTTAGGGTTAGGGTTAGGGTTAGGGTTAGGGTTAGGGTTAGGGTTAGGGTTAGGGTTAGGGTTAGGGTTAGGGTTAGGGTTAGGGTTAGGGTTAGGGTTAGGGTTAGGGTTAGGGTTAGGGTTAGGGTTAGGGTTAGGGTTAGGGTTAGGGTTAGGGTTAGGGTTAGGGTTAGGGTTAGGGTTAGGGTTAGGGTTAGGGTTAGGGTTAGGGTTAGGGTTAGGGTTAGGGTTAGGGTTAGGGTTAGGGTTAGGGTTAGGGTTAGGGTTAGGGTTAGGGTTAGGGTTAGGGTTAGGGTTAGGGTTAGGGTTAGGGTTAGGAGTTACCCGGGTTAGGGTTAGGGTTAGGGTTAGGGTTAGGGTTAGGGTTAGGGTTAGGGTTAGGGTTAGGGTTAGGGTTAGGGTTAGGGTTAGGGTTAGGGTTAGGGTTAGGGTTAGGGTTAGGGTTAGGGTTAGGGTTAGGGTTAGGGTTAGGGTTAGGGTTAGGGTTAGGGTTAGGGTTAGGGTTAGGAGTTAGGGTTAGGGTTAGGGTTAGGGTTAGGGTTAGGGTTAGGGTTAGGGTTAGGGTTAGGGTTAGGGTTAGGGTTAGGGTTAGGGTTAGGGTTAGGGTTAGGGTTAGGGTTAGGGTTAGGGTTAGGGTTAGGGTTAGGGTTAGGGTTAGGGTTAGGGTTAGGGTTAGGGTTAGGGTTAGGGTTAGGGTTAGGGTTAGGGTTAGGGTTAGGGTTAGGGTTAGGGTTAGGGTTAGGGTTAGGGTTAGGGTTAGGGTTAGGGTTAGGGTTAGGGTTAGGGTTAGGGTTAGGGTTAGGGTTAGGGTTAGGTTAGGGTTAGGGTTAGGGTTAGGGTTAGGGTTAGGGTTAGGGTTAGGGTTAGGGTTAGGGTTAGGGTTAGGGTTAGGGTTAGGGTTAGGGTTAGGGTTAGGGTTAGGGTTAGGGTTAGGGTTAGGGTTAGGGTTAGGGTTAGGGTTAGGGTTAGGGTTAGGGTTAGGGTTAGGGTTAGGGTTAGGGTTAGGGTTAGGGTTAGGGTTAGGGTTAGGGTTAGGGTTAGGGTTAGGGTTAGGGTTAGGGTTAGGGTTAGGGTTAGGGTTAGGGTTAGGGTTAGGGTTAGGGTTAGGGTTAGGGTTAGGGTTAGGGTTAGGGTTAGGGTTAGGGTTAGGGTTAGGGTTAGGGTTAGGGTTAGGGTTAGGGTTAGGGTTAGGGTTAGGGTTAGGGTTAGGGTTAGGGTTAGGGTTAGGGTTAGGGTTAGGGTTAGGGTTAGGGTTAGGGTTAGGGTTAGGGTTAGGGTTAGGGTTAGGGTTAGGGTTAGGGTTAGGGTTAGGGTTAGGGTTAGGGTTAGGGTTAGGGTTAGGGTTAGGGTTAGGGTTAGGGTTAGGGTTAGGGTTAGGGTTAGGGTTAGGGTTAGGGTTAGGGTTAGGGTTAGGGTTAGGGTTAGGGTTAGGGTTAGGGTTAGGGTTAGGGTTAGGGTTAGGGTTAGGGTTAGTTAGGGTTAGGGTTAGGGTTAGGGTTAGGGTTAGGGTTAGGGTTAGGGTTAGGGTTAGGGTTAGGGTTAGGGTTAGGGTTAGGGTTAGGGTTAGGGTTAGGAGGGTTAGGGTTAGGGTTAGGGTTAGGGTTAGGGTTAGGGTTAGGGTTAGGGTTAGGGTTAGGGTTAGGGTTAGGGTTAGGGTTAGGGTTAGGGTTAGGGTTAGGGTTAGGGTTAGGGTTAGGGTTAGGGTTAGGGTTAGGGTTAGGGTTAGGGTTAGGGTTAGGGTTAGGGTTAGGGTTAGGGTTAGGGTTAGGGTTAGGGTTAGGGTTAGGGTTAGGGTTAGGGTTAGGGTTAGGGTTAGGGTTAGGGTTAGGGTTAGGGTTAGGGTTAGGGTTAGGGTTAGGGTTAGGGTTAGGGTTAGGGTTAGGGTTAGGGTTAGGGTTAGGGTTAGGGTTAGGGTTAGGGTTAGGGTTAGGGTTAGGGTTAGGGTTAGGGTTAGGGTTAGGGTTAGGGTTAGGGTTAGGGTTA